>NC_056743.1:237131989-237134489 GCF_019279795.1 Protopterus annectens | reverse complement strand
GATGTCCCACTCACCAGGCTAAACAAGGAGAAGGTTACTGTCAGCTGCCTGTTGGGTGCCAGGATCTGCCAAGTAACCCACGCAATCAGGTCACTCAAATATGACTCTGTCATTGTCCATGTTGGTGTGAATGACCTGAGACATACCTCTCTGGACTACATGAAGAGACCTGGAAGAGCTATCCGATCTTGTAGCCCAGGCAGGTATGACCCTAGCCCTGAGTAGCATTCTGCCATCACCCAGAATGATACCGCAGTACAAGGACAAAATGATAGACTTAAACAATTGGCTAAGCTTCTGGTGTCATTCTAAGGGGATCCAGTATCTGTCTGCTTGGGATGACATGGTCGACAGACCACGATGCTTTGTCACAGTTGGCCTGCACCTGTCGCCCCTGGAATTCCGGATACTGGCTAAGGCTCTTGCTGCCCCTATAGTGCCTTTTTTAGGCAGGGTTCAAGTAACAAATTCACCACCATAACAGGAACAGGCAAGCAAAAACTGAGGGTAATGCTACTCAACGTTAGAAGTCTAAAATCTCAAAATGCACTCACTCGAGGCACTCTTTAAAATGGAGAACATCAATATCTGTGCAGTGACTGAGACCTGGTTCAAGGCTCCAGAGAGCACCCTTGCACTACCAGCTTATAACTCATACCGCACTTTTAGGCCATGTAACCTGGACCGAAACACCAAAGGCAGAGGTGTGTCCATATTCATTAAGGATATCCACACCTCCAGGCTAGTTTCTCAGCATAATGCATCCGAGGTTATCCAAGTGCAACTAACAATGTGCATAACTTCAATCCAAATTGTAGCTTGCTACAGATCCCCCACCATGCCCCAGGATTCCCACTCCTCTTTTCTTGATGTACTGGAAATTATTAGGGTTCAACCAAACACCCTAATAATGGGTGACTTCAACTACCCCACCATTAACTGGGGAAACTACTCGTGTACCAACTCCTTAGCTCAACGCTTTCTAGAATTCATAAACTCCAATGCCCTAGATCAACTTATCCACACCCCCACCAGGGGCAACAATATCCTAGACCTAGTCATTACCAAACGTAAGTGACCGGTGTTCCACACCTGAAGTCAACTCCTCGTTGGTCTGATCCGACCATAAGCTTATCACCCTTGATATCCACATCCCGCCTCCACCCCCCCCAGTAAGGAAACCACAGAAAAAAGTCTCCAAAGCCAACTTCATGCTTAAGACAGAAGTGGTAAACTTCATGACACCCATGCAGATGGACAATATAGTTACAACTGCTGAATCCTACACAAATGCACTCTATAAGCACTTACACGAGTGCATGGATCATGCTATCCCAAACAGAACCAAGACGCTGTCCTCAAAAAAAAAAAAAAAAAGGAAGCCAATCTGGTGGTCCCCTGCCTTAAACTGTACAACTGAAGGAAGAAACTGTTGAAAAAAAGAGTAAAATCCCATGAGTGGAGGAGCTCCCTGGTCAGCCTCAGTAAGAAGCTGAGATCCTTTATAAGATCCTCCAAAGCTAGCTACAAAAGCAAAATCATCACTAAATCCAAGGACAACCACAAAGCTTTCTATAGCTGTCAAGAATCTCGATGGCAGCACCCAGATCTGCTCTGAATTAAAGCACAAAGGCACGAAAATTACAGAACCAACATCCTGGCAAATAGGTTCACTGCCAACTTTACCCCCCCCCCCCTCTCACGCCCTAAAGGGCCCATATCTATACAGGAAGAATGCAGAGTCCCTGTAATCACAACTACGCAGGTAAAAGCTGCACTCTTTAAAGCCAAAAACACAGAATCCATTGGACCGGACAATATCCCAGGCTGCGTTGTACACTAACTTGAGAACGAGCTGGCTCCCCACTTAAGCACCATGTTCAATAATAGCCTCGCATCAGGCTTTGTGCCCACTGAATGCCACACAGCAACAGTTATCCCATTCCACAAAGGGGGAGCCAACACTGATCCCAGGAACTATTGACCTATTAGCATGAAGATCCTGGTCTGCAAGGCCATGGAACGTATCATTATGGAACTCATAAACAAAGACATTGGTAACCTCCAGACTCTGGATCCCCCCCAGTTCGGGTTTGTGAAAAGCAGATCATGCCTCCTGAACCTGATCGACTTCTTTGAGGCAGTCACCAAAGCCGTGGATGGAGGGTAAGGTGGTTCACACAGCCTATCTTGACCTCGCCAAGGTTTGCGACACCATCCCCCATTCTGGAATTATAGCTAAACTCACTAAACTAGGTATAAATCCCTACGTCACAAGATGGGTTGCTAACTGGCTCACTGACAGAACCCACACTGTAAAAGTTGCAGACTCCAAATCTGACCTCAAAGCAGTGACAAGTGGAGTACCACAGTGTTCCGTCCTGGGACTTCTCCTGTTTGGTATCTACTTCTCTGAAGTACAGGCTAACACAGAAGGCCTCTGGCTAACGAAATTCGCAGATGACTGCAAACAAGGAGCCATAGTAAAGTCCCCTTATGT